>NW_026636883.1:0-2601 GCF_028554395.1 Pezoporus wallicus | reverse complement strand
TTCCCATTCCCCCTGTGCCCCTCATTCCCTCTACAGCCCCTCCACATAGCCCTATACCCCCCATAAACCCTGTGCCCCCCGCACGGATCCCTCACCCCATTTCAGGTGCCAATGTGGGGCGCACAATGGGTACAGGGGGGGTGCTCCCCCCCCCCCCCATGCCCATGCCCATCCCCACCCCAGGGCCCCCTCGTGTTCCTATTCTGCGTGGTGCTGAGCAAGGAGGTGCGGAGGAGCCTGCGCCTGAGCTGCTCCCGCCGGCGCAGCCCCGACCCGGCGCTGGCCACCAAATCCACCCTCACCGCGGTGGGTGCCGGGGGAAGGGGGGGGTCCCCAGGGTGCAGCCCCAGGCCTGGCGCTGATGGCCCCGTCCCCATGGCAGGCCTATGGCGGGGACAGCACCTACGTGGCCGGGCGGCTCTACCCGGTGCCCGGCGGCGGCTCCAGCGGGTCCCTGCACAGCACCGCGAAGAGCCAGCACAGCTACATCCCCTTCGTGTGCCGGTACCGGGGAGGGGGCACGGCACGGTGCTGGGGTGATGGGGAAATGGGGTGGCGATGGCACGGTGCTGGGGTGATGGGGAAATGGGGTGGCGATGGCACGGTGCTGGGGTGATGGGGAAATGGGGTGGCGATGGCACGGTGCTGGGGTGATGGGGAAATGGGGTGGCGATGGCACGGTGCTGGGGTGATGGGGAAATGGGGTGGCGATGGCACGGTGATGGGGTGATGGGGAAATGGGGTGGCGATGGCACGGTGATGGGGTGATGGGGAAATGGGGTGGCAATGGCACGGTGATGGGGTGATGGGGAAATGGGGTGGCGATGGCACGGTGATGGGGTGATGGGGAAATGGGGTGGCGATGGCACGGTGATGGGGTGATGGGGTGGCAATGGCATGGTGTTGGGGTGATGGGGAAATGGGGTGGCGATGGCACGGTGATGGGGTGATGGGGTGGCAATGGCACGGTGTTGGGGTGATGGGGAAATGGGGTGGCGATGGCACAGTGTTGGGGCGATGGGGTGGCAATGGCATGGTGTTGGGGTGATGGGGTGGCAATGGCACGGCATTGGGGTGTCATTGTGATGGGGGGCAATGGCACAGTGTCGGGGCGATGGGGTGGCAATGGCACGGTATTGGGGTGATGGGGTGGCAATGGCATGGTGTCGGGGCAATGGAGGGGCAATGGCACGGTGTTGGGGTGATGGGGGGCAATGGCACGGTGTTGGGGTGATGGGGTGGCAATGGCACGGTGTCGGGGCGATGGAGGGGCAATGGCACGGTGTTGGGGTGATGGGGGGGCAATGGCACGGCATTGGGGTGTCATTGTGATGGGGGGCAATGGCAGGGTGTTGGGGTGATGGGGTGGCAATGGCACGGTGTTGGGGTGATGGGGGGGCAATGGCATGGTGTTGGGGTGTCATTGTGAAGGGGTGCAATGGCACGGCATTGGGGTGTCATTGTGATGGGGGGCAATGGCAGGGGGTTGGGGTGATGGGGTGGCAATGGCACGGTGTTGGGGTGATGGGGGGGCAATGGCATGGTGTTGGGGTGTCATTGTGATGGGGTGCAATGGCACGGCATTGGGGTGTCATTGTGATGGGGTGGCAATGGCACGGTGTTGGGGTGTCATTGTGATGGGGTGGCAATGGCACGGTGTTGGGGTGATGGGGGGCAATGGCATGGTGTTGGGGTGTCATTGTGATGGGGTGCAATGGCACGGCATTGGGGTGTCATTGTGATGGGGGGCAATGGCAGGGTGTTGGGGTGATGGGGTGGCAATGGCACGGTGTTGGGGTGATGGGGGGGCAATGGCATGGCATTGGGGTGTCATTGTGATGGGGTGCAATGGCACGGCATTGGGGTGTCATTGTGATGGGGTGCAATGGCACGGCATTGGGGTGTCATTGTGATGGGGTGGCAATGGCACGGCATTGGGGTGTCATTGTGATGGGGTGGCAATGGCACGGCATTGGGGTGACATTGTGATGGGGGGCAATGGCACGGCATTGGGGTGTCATTGTGATGGGGTGGCAATGGCACGGCATTGGGGTGTCATTGTGATGGGTGGCAATGGCACGGCATTGGGGTGTCATTGTGATGGGGGGCAATGGCACGGCATTGGGGTGTCATTGTGATGGGGGGCAATGGCACGGCATTGGGGTGTCATTGTGATGGGGGTGGCAATGGCACGGCATTGGGGTGTCATTGTGATGGGGTGGCAATGGCACGGCATTGGGGTGTCATTGTGATGGGGTGGCAATGGCACGGCATTGGGGTGTCATTGTGATGGGGGGCAATGGCACGGCATTGGGGTGTCATTGTGATGGGGTGGCAATGGCACGGCATTGGGGTGTCATTGTGATGGGGTGGCAATGGCACGGCATTGGGGTGTCATTGTGATGGGGTGGCAATGGCACGGCATTGGGGTGTCATTGTGATGGGGTGGAAATGACACGGCATTTGGGGGGTGGCAATGACACGGCATTGGGGTGTCATTGTGATGGGGGGCAATGACACGGTGTTGGGGTGATGGGGTGGCAATGACACGGCATTGGGGTGTCATTGTGATGGGGGGCAATGACACGGTGTTGGGGTGAT
>NW_026636882.1:0-256 GCF_028554395.1 Pezoporus wallicus | reverse complement strand
GGTTAAATTGGGCTGGGCTGGATGGAACTGAGCTGGACTGGATTAAACTTGGCTGGACTGGGTTAAACTGTGATATAGTGAACTGACCTGGGCTGGATGAAACTGAGCTGGATTGGATTAAACTGGGTTGTATTGGGCTGGACTGGGTTAAACTATGCTGGAGTGAACTAAAGTGGGCTGGGCTGGGCTGGATTGAACTGAGCTGGAGTGTATTAAATATGGTTGGACTGGGTTAAACTGGGTAGGGCTGGATGGA